>NC_092028.1:5770243-5782743 GCF_042242105.1 Pempheris klunzingeri
TGTGTCTCCACACCAGGTAAAGAACAGCTCTCTCCTTCCTGTTTTCAGCCCCTTTAAACGGCTTTTAACCAGACCACGGTCATCTGTTTTCAGGAGGCTGATTCTCTTCACATGCTCTTTTACACTGTTAGTGGGGCACTGTGTTTCAGGGTTGGCACTTAAGATCGGAACATGTGGAAACTAGTTTGCATGCTTATTAGCTGTTGGCTTTTCAACACAGAGAACAGAGCGCAGACGATATTGATAACATTTGAACTACAGTGCAAACAGAACTGAAATTGTTATTGGAAATAAGGGAACTGAATGGGTGATAGAAAGAACTTTTCTAATGCTCTTCGTCAGTAAGATTAATGTTCAGATTAATGGTACTTAAGTTAAAGTTTATTACTCAGCATTTTGGTGGTAAGTTGGTTCTGTAGCCATCACACGACCCGATGTGTGTTGGAGTGTGAAACACTGCTGTCATGGAGTTGCGTTACAGTAACTGCCATTTGAAAAGTGTGTTTTAAAAAAAGTGTTTCTCACTGTGAAATAATAATAGACATTTAGAAAGAGCCATTTGAGTAGTTTGCTACTGTGTAACTAGTTTAATTTAAGCATTAGTAATTTTTTTTAATAAATATACATTTTGTAATAATATCATTTTACATTTTTACATATGTTATTGATGGCACTGGTCATATGGCAGAATATATCTGTATACAGAACCAGCTGCTATGATTTATCCAAGGCTGAAATGCTTTCATTCAGTTACCTATGAGCAGGGCAAATGTTTCATGACCCTACTCTCCCTGTAATGTCATTCGAATGGGGTGTGTTTAGTCATGACACAGAGAGAGAGTGGAGGATATGTTGCTCATGTCCATGCAAGTACTGTCTGCCCGACAAATTCTGCACAGCACATCAGTGACAGCTAACAATAGTTGTGAGTTGTAGAGAATAACCTAAAATTTAGATAAGAGGCTAATATGATTACCCTTAACACCTACAGTAAGTGTGAGTAATCATATGAGATATGGCAGATCGGTTTGTTGTAGGGGAGTGGTGCTGTTAGCTAGAAATATTATTCATTAAACTGTGAATGAAGGTGATAGATGGAGACTGTCAAGATAAAAAAATCACTTTGACTTTATTGAGAAATTGCATGCAATTGTGCATTTTGATGTGGATGATGTGTTGTGGAAACATTAATCATCAGTTTATTCTGAAATGTGTTATCTGGAAATCAGATAAAAAAGCTTCATCTGACAGCACTAAGGCGTGCGCTCCACTTGAATACAGCTTTCTTAGTGTGTAAATGAGTGTCTGATCGTTTTGCAGCAGAGGATGTGAAAATCGCGGAAATCATTTTCATAATACAGTCACACTTCTCCATTTTTCTTAACTGACACACAACCTTTTTTGATTTAATTTTTTACACACATTTCTCCCACTTTCTGCATGGAATGACACATTTTCATCTGTTTTATTAAAAAGTAGCAAAAAATATTGTAAAGTGGGTCCATGCATTGATGTGGTTATCTTTATTAGCCTATAAAAGAGCATACATTTCACCTACAAATACATTTTTCTCAAGGAAACAGTCCATAAAACAGTAATAGTGTTATTGGTGAAATAGCAATAGTTCTTAAGCCATGAGCGATAAATTAACTAAAATCTTGCTGACGTTCCTGTAGCTAGAAGGATTAGTAAGATTAAAGTGACCTCAACTTAATACTAGAAACCACACAGCAGAAGTGTGTATGCTGAATTGACAGAGCCTCGTCAAAATCCAAATTCAGCTTTCACTCCACTGGTGCCCAAAACATGTCACATGACCTCACCACAGCGTCTGTCCTGACCTTCAGTGACGGTGTCGCTTGTTTAACGTTCACAACACTATTGACCACTTACAAAACTATCAGACATGTTTCCCCAAAGAACCTTAACACTAATATAAGCATAAAATCCATTTTACCAACCATCTTAGGCTAAAGAGGTCTTTCCTTAAAGTGACGCAGTGCTTCCAAAATGCTTGTAGAAATGACTGAAGATTAAGGAGTATCTTAAAATGACTCCATCTGGTGTAAGTCTGGGGGGATCATATGTTTTGTTTTGTGTGTGTGTTTGTGTGTATCCGTCAGTCTGACGTCAAAAAGTACTGCACCAATCAGCGAAATATTTTTTGTGCACATTTATGCCTGTATGCTGACCGACCGCTTGCAGGTGTGCTGATTCACAAGTTTCGAAAAAACAATTTTATTGACAGTTTTATACCAATATTAACTGCTGACTCCTCCATCGTCTTAAGCAGCCAGTAAGGGTCGAAGGTCAGCGACCTCACAGAGCAAAAGGCATTTCCGGCATTTTGCCAGGTTAAAAACAAGCCTTGCCTAGTCTGTTGCAGCCATTTTGGTGTTTATCGTGCCTCAGAAACTGACTTCCATAGAAGAGTTTGGTCTCGTTTTGAATGTGAGTATCTGCAGATTCATTCCACAACTGATATGTTATGATCCACTGAAGTTACGCACGACTGTTTTCTGTTTTCTTCACTCCCACCTTGACAATACATTGTAGATTCAAACTGTAAACACTGTGTGCTGTAACTGTTTAATGTTAATAATGTTAAAAAAGGACCAAAGTTAAAAGGCTTACAATGCTTACAGTGGTCATAGGTTTAGGCGAGGTTATGCTTAGATGCAGATCTGCACTTGGCTGAGTGAACTTTTCTAGTTGCATCGTGAAGCCTAATTAAGAAAGTGAAGGAGAAGAAGTGAAGTTGTGATTGACAGCGCTAACATAACAAAAAAACTGTCTGCAGCACTGAGATAGAGAAAGTGTCATTAAAGGATATTTGGCTACATCTATAATTACATGTAAATGTATGTCTCGCTGCAGTCCATCAAGATCAAAATGTCACAAAAACCATTTCTCACAGACTGCAGCCAGCCTCATCAACAGCGCTGAGCAACCCCGTTGATACTGACTATTATCCCACTCCCTGGATTACTATACACTACATATGCAACATCCAGCCCATCCTCATACTGTTAACAGCAGGAGTGGTTGTTTTTTTCAATGGGGTTAAAATGGCCAGTGTTTGGCTTCATCTTGTAGCCCTAGTAATTATGACAGGAGCATAGGAGGAAGTCTGTGTAGGGAGGAGGTCAAGGTGAATGGATGAGTCAAACGTTCCCAGGAGACCACTGCTCGTGTCCCATGTGAAACCAAGTCAGCACTGACTTATTTTGAATAACATAAGGTATGCCACCTGCGTAACATGCATCACTTCCAAAATCTAATGTACTTACTTTATCCAAAACCATGCACTTTTCCTGAACCTAACCAAGTAGGTTTGGTGCCTAAACCTAAAGTAAGATATGTGACATAACTTATTTGATTGCCAGTGGCTGGTCCTCATCTGGAATCTTTGGAGGCAGTGTAATGAGAAGTGTCTTGAAGGAATCATAGATTCAACTAATTGGTTTCATAGGTCAGCTAGAGAGCCACGTGAAACTGTGGTGGCTGCTGCCCTGCACCTCCATCCCACACTGACTGACAGCTCAGCCACTGCTGGGTAAATGATTGTGACGGGGGAGGAGAAGGAGGGTGGGAAGTGGGGGGAGGACAGGGGAGGCACAGTCCTTTTCCTCACAGGGATTAGTGGAAGCTCCTTGGATCATTTGCATGTGAATGGATCCTAGAGCTGCTTTTAGCCACCAACATCCCCCTCCCTCCCTCCTTCCCTCTCTCTCTCTCTGTCTCTCTGTCTCTCTCTCTCTCTCTTTTTGTCTCTCACCCATTCTCCACTCCTCACACTCCTCCTGACATCAGGAAGAACCAGAGAGAAGGAGAGAGGCGGTCAGAGAGGGAAAGAGGCACTAAGACTGTGCGGGACCATCACTGCTGCGGGAGACAAACTTTGTAGAAAGAAGAGTTTAGAAAGTAGACAGTTCTTCCATACCGGTCTTTTCAGGGAGCCCTTCACTGCCAGCTAGGGAGGCACACACGTGGCTTTTGCGAATGAGAGAAGGTAGGAATTCTTTTTTTGTTTCTCTCATCCCCCATGGATATCAGTGGGGCATGCTCAGTCTCCTGGGCTAACAATGAGAGCTGACAGGACTGGTCCACTTTGGCGGTCAGGATGGGGGTGGGGGGGTGGATGAGGTTGTTAGGCCTTGACTGGCTTCTTACAAACTGTTGAATCAGACAGATCCTTAAAAGTCAGTGCTGCTGCTTGAAACTGGAGTGCACTGTGGTTTAAAGACTTAGAACATGCTAGAACTTAAGGTTTTGTTCCAAAATGCATCTGCAGACTGCAGGATGGACATTTTTAATTACATGCTTTGCTAATGCTTTTACTTATTTCTGTAGTGTCTATCAAGCTGCAACTTCTGTTGCTTTCACACCCTTTAAAGCTCTTTATTAGGGTATTTTTCACATATGCACACATTCCATATTATGTAGTCAAAACAGTAAGGCTGCAGCTAACAGTTTTCTATCAGTATTGATTCGTTTGCTGATTTTTTTCTTAATAATTGAGATGAATAATTTTCTTAATCGAGCTATGATGACTGTTAACACACCAGAAAACTGTGAAAACTGTCCATCACATTTTTCTAAAAACCCAAAGCACTCTCAAAATTTTTCAGCTCCCGGTCATGTAAGACGAGGAAGAATCAGCATATCCTCACGCTTGAAAAGAGGGTCAAAATAACTTAAAATGTACAATCGATCAACTTATTGTGCTAAAACTATCATTTACATGACATAACGTGACATAATATTCCATTTAATTTTCCATTTTCAACCCCCATATCTACAAAACCACTTCATGTCTCTTTTTTTATCCTCGTTTTTTTTTCTGCAATCACATTAAAGGATAAATAAATAATTAAATGAAAAACAAATCTGGTTTATGTAACCGTGAACCTATTTGGAAGAGAATATGTCGGTGGAATGAGGTCAAATGAAGTCTGACCTCCAAGTAAAGTGAAGAATCTAGACATCTAGAATCTATCAACCTCTGATAGTCTGACTGCTCATGTTTTATGCCGCGTCAAACTTCGTCGTGATGTCACTCTGTCTAGATCTCAGCAATCACTTTTGTATAATGTCATTTTACTGTTTCCAAAGGAGAGTCTGGCCAAAACTGCACAAATACGACCTAAACTGACATATTTTGGAATCAATACACAATATTAAAAACAGTAAATTAATAGAAGTAACCCACAACTCATACTATATCTAACTTACCAGGAAAGGTAGTGTCCTGGCCTAACAGGAGCAGGACATAGATGTATTAGAGAACTGTAAATGTTTTAAAGTCAGTGGCACTAAAGTCAGTTTTTGTTGTGCAACTCTGAGTGAAAAACTGTGTGTGTGGTTCCTTCCTACTCATGTGCAAGAGGAAGTCTGTTAGAAGGCAAAGGTTGGTGCATTTCAATATTAGCATAAATGATACTGTACTGTTTCACAGTTGTGCAGAGGAGCTGCAGCTTTGTCATACAGTTGAGTAACACTCCAATGGGCTTCCCATACTTGACCCACAGAAGTTTAAAAGCCGCCCAGCAACACTTCATGTCTTCTGACGCAAGGAGAGCGTCAACCTTGTTGACGAAGAGCCAAACACGCTTGTTTTGATAGCCTCAGAAACTGAAGCACAGAATTGTGTTAAAATCATTTCCTTCAGGATGAATAAAGTTAATCTTATCTTATCTTAAAACAGTTTCTATAGCTTGTACCGTGTTGTAAAAAGACAGTTACTCTGTACTCTGGGAAAGAAACGACAATGAACAAGTGTGTTCCGCAGCTACATCATAAAGTAACTGCCCAGTCTGAGATGAGTATGTAAGTTGGATGTAAGCCGTGCCATATGATACTTGTGGACATGTAGATCCACATGTGAATGCTTCATACTTTCACTGCAAAATGAATCAGTGTGAGCTTCTGCCAGCTCAGTACTTTGCTGTTCAGACAAGTTGTCTGTTGATCAATCTGTCTACGTGTGCCTTCTGTTGTTAATCATGACTCATCATGTGTAGTAAATTCAGGTTGAGGGTCATATGAAGCTGAACAAGCCTTGGGGGAATTCAGCTGACATAGTCTGGCTTCACACCTAGGCTGTCATGGTCCGTCACTGACAAGCCTGGAGTGATTTGGGCTTGTGTTGGGCATGTCATGGTAGAGGGTTTGACTAAAAGCGTCAGTCTCCTGAAAACAAATTGCTTGTTGCATTGTCAACGGCATCTTAAGCCCTCATTCTGAAATCACACTGACTGAATGTGTCAATTTTTTTGTAACTTTCTGGAAGATTATGCAAATATCACACACACTTTATGGTGAGCAGATGTGAGAAAATAGGACAGGTCTCTGAAGATTTCTTTTTTATTCATCACACAGCTACATCTGTCACTTGTCTTGTGTACATCTGCATTTGTACAGTTGATCGTATTTGGCCCATCTCTGGAGTTTTGTCTAGTGCCAAACATGCTTTTAGAATGAGGAAGTGTCTCTATCACTATCGCTAATACATGCTATTGTTATTCAAACATTCATATTTATATATTCAATTTGAATATTTCACCATAAGACCAACATTTCACAGTATTAGACGCAATCACATGCTGACCCTGGATCAGTTGATCACATCCAAGTGTGGCTTGATGATCGATGGCACACCACTGAGCCTTCACACCATTTGGTAAATGCATACATTTTGTCAATTGTTTAGGGAAGACTATCACTCTCACAGCCCAAATGTTTCAACATGTGATAGCTGATGGCCTCCCCCTATCTAACCCACCCCGGCTTAATTTTTGTTATTCATGAGAGCATTAACACCTCTAAAGAACACAGGGGGGCGAGGCCATTGCTGCTTGGTCCTGTAGGCGAACTGATCCTTTGTCGTCATCTGATCTTTGTCATCACATTGTTTAGTTAGTGTGTGAAGTAACATGTTGGTGAAACATTGAGAACTACAGGTTGAAACATCTCATAATTAATTATTGTGAAGTGACAACATTTTCCCGTCTGCGATCAAATTACATGGGATTGTTTTTTTTTTAAGTTTAAGTAAAGCAGTAAAGGTTAAGTTGCTGATTTTCAGTGTAATTACATGTGGATCAGTGCAAAAACATTCTAATTCACAATCCATGTTGTAGATATTAGATATTTGAAACTGCACTGTCCATGTATTTAAAGCTTTTCATGTGCCAAACATATTTCAGGTGATGGTCTTAATTACATTAGATTTATGTTCCAAAACTATGTGCTTATGTGGTGATGATGGTTTGGATTGAAACGCGTGTGTTAGTTAGGAAGTGAAGTTGCATTACGTATGTGATGTTGGTGATGTCACTTCCAATAACTCACCACTGAACCCGCTCATCTATCTGAAAGTCCCGTGTTTGACCCATCCAATCCGCCCCCACTTCTCCCAGGTACTTTGTCTCTGCAGTCATATTGTTTTCTATATCATTTTCTGTCAGTCATCTTGAGATTTGCACATAAAATGACGTGCTGGCTCTGCACAATGTGTCCGTAGAGACTAAATGATATGGAAAACTGCATTGTGATGACGCTCAAAATCTCCTGAAAAAGGTGTTCTATTCATGGTGAGATCAGGCTGCTTCCCACACACCTCTTGGCCTGCAGCCAACAGTCTAACTGTGAGTCTAACTTTCACAACCACTTCATACAGTGATTGAAATTTAGGAAACAATCGGGGGGTTTTTGAAATATTTAAATGATTGAAATATTTAAACTTACATATTTAAATGATTATGTTGAAGGTAACATCAGATGTACCATATTATTGAACTGATAACTGATTGTTTAGGCTGCTTAACACATTTACCAAATGTCATAGATTTAATTCCAGCTGTGTACCATTGTTCAAAGTGTAGGGGAAAAACTATACTGTATGACAAAACAAAAGCAGTGTCAACAATTACAGAAACAAACAGATGAACTTTCCTGTCCTGCATGTGATTCCTATGATATCCTCATAGAGACTTAACAAATATCTGATGGTTAAGTACTGTCCTTAGAGCCCAACATATTTGGGGTCTTGTATTTAAATTCAAACATAACTTTAATATTTCAATATATTCCTGTGGTGTTTCTGTCAGCAGTGCTTTGAGGCATTGTTGAGGGGCTTGGGGAGAAATGTGGAGCAGAACTAAAGATGAATAAATCAGATTCAGAATCAGAAGAATACGCAACAAGAGTGTTCTGATGCTGACAAGGCTCTGAGAAATGAGGTTAGCAAGATTTATCCAGAAAGGAAAATGATATACAGGTTTTTGAAATGACGGAGAGGATCAAGTGGTGACGGTATGAGGAAGAGAGCAAGAACTTATATAGAATAAAGCAGACTTCTACATGTTTGTGATAAAGCCTGGAATAATTGACTAAGCAGTTTAAAAGCTGCACTAGATGAGAAAGAAAGGCCAGTCTCTTCTCTCTTTCTTGCCCTTTCATTTGTATTTTCCCCATTTGACTCTTTCTTCTGCAGTTGGACACACTGTTTGCTTTTCACATGCACCTCTGGTAACCACAAACTCTGTGTGAATTAGTGTGTGTCCATTGGTTACTTTTTCTTCCACATTACTTTCTGTGCTTTTGTCTCCATGTCTCTACAGTTACATATTGAGTGTTCAGTACTTACCACCAAATAATCCAAAGATATCACCAAAACAATCTTATCACATCTTTCACAGTACGCTTTTTTTAATGGCATTCAGTGTAACATTATACATTTTATGAAAAGCATTTTACTCACACACATAACTGATTGAGAAAATTAGTAACTGTACTAAAATTGGAAGAAAAATTCAAATGGTCTGTATTAGATAAACCTATTTTCCCCCATTTGTTTAGAATACTACCATAACTAATACTGTCAACACAGTTTTTCTGTGTGCATTTCAGATATTTCCAGAATAAACTGCAGTAAATAATAACTGATAGAAGCCTTGTGAAAGCAATTTAGTATCGCACCTTGATGAGGCTGGAAAATTCACAAAAGACACGTTGATAAAGTAATCAATCCCCAGTATGAGTCAAGCTCCAAAAGCAATGGATCCTACATTTCCCATAATGCAACCAAGTGCATCTTTTTGTTAGACCCTCCTTGCCTGGTAAAAACCACTTTAGGATGTGTTAAACCTAATTATTTATTCAATAAACCCACTTTCATCTGAGCAAAGCATTTGCTGCTTCAGTAGAGCTCAACAGAGTGTAAAATGAAATGATGCTTAAAAAACTCTAGACTTGTCTGTGTCTCTCACTCTGTCCTTCTCTGTCCTGATTCATGAGGATTAGTTCTGTTCCAATGGTTGTACAGTTGGATATTTATAGCTGATTAAATTACACGGACTAACACTAACCAACAGCCTGTGCATGTGTGTGTGTGTGTGTGTGTGTTGTGAGAGTAAGGTCTGATGAAATGGTACAGGTTGTTGAGCCATACTGAAGCACACAAACATGCTTCAGTCATGTTGGTTTCAGAAGACTGTCAGTGTATTTGAAAGTATTTGTAAGTTCATACAAGCACACACACACACACACACACACACACACACCGTTTCAAGTTCTCAGGGGGATTGTCAGTGCTGTCCAATCCTCTTAAAGCACAGACCAGACTACACATACACGCTTATATAGACATAGAAGGGATAGACTATATAGGACAGCTAAGTTCTGGAGAGTGTATGTTTATGTATGAAAACAAGCTCGTGTTAGCTTTGGGGAAACTTTGGGAAACATTTCTAGTTCCTTGTCACTTGTGGATGAGCTTGTGTGTGTGTGATTTTATCCCATACAAATATGACTTTTATAGTTCTGATCTTTTTGTGTTGCCTGTGGATGCTCTTTCTTATGTCAGGAACAGAACAGGATGCTGAAGTTCTCTGTCTGGTACTACTGAAGTCAATACACTTGGTGTAGACTTTGTAAATGTGTTCATAAAAACAACATCTGATCAAATTCAATTTCATTATGTGCACCACATAATACTGTACATTTAAAGAAAAAATTCAAGGTTCTTGTGTTAAGGAGGAAATAGTTCAAAAATACACCCACCAACACATCTAAAGGTCACCAATTAGCATGCTGTAGTTTGTTTGTTTCAATTCTTCACTCACAGAGTTCATGTGACAGACTGCAATGCAATTTTTTTGCAATTCTGTTTGTGTACAGTTGAAACACACTGGGGTAATTAGATGCTGTTTCTTCATTATATAGTTTGTCCACCATAAAGCACTGACCACTTTATTTTTGTACAACATGAGATACTGATTGTTGGCGTAGACTGCCAACCATTAGCTGCTTCATAAAATCTTTTAAAAAATACAAACATGAATCTCCAGGCAGCCAAATCAGTGGAAACTATGCCTGAACTCATCTCTGATCTTCACCTCTTTCTTTAACCACAGAAACTGCTGGAGAGCTGGAGACGGACCCGCTCACCCCAATGGAGGAGAGACAGGAGAAGGAGAGAGGCATCATGGGACAAGAGCAAGGAGATGAGGGCAAAAACCAGGAACAACAACCAGCCAGCACGGATACGCAGAATTCGCAGACAGAAAAAGAGGAGAACTCCGTGGCGGTTCATACGGAGATGGAGGAGAAGGGGAAGGAGAAGGGAATGGAGGAAGGAGAGATGAAGAAAGAGACTGAGCTGGAAGCGGAGGTGAAGGTGGAGCTGTGCCATTCAGTGCCAAACCTGCAGATGAGCTACATCCGGGGCACTGACCTGTTTGGTTACGTGGGCATCGAAGCAGTACTGGACCAGATGAGGAGCAAGACCATGAAGGCTGGCTTTGAATTTAACATCATGGTGGTTGGTGAGTGTCGCACACTGGACCCCAAACACACACACTGACATATTGTTCTCTGTGTTATTATTAGCATTTACAGATGAACTTCTTGTTGCGGCAGTGGGACACACAGCATCTGATTTGTAATGAAAGTTACATCATCACTGTGTTTATGCACCGCGTTTCAAATCTCCTGTACTTTGAGATTATCATACATAGAAAATAGAACTTTGACAGTTATTAAAGCAGGGAGCAGGTTACCAAACAGGCACAACCAGAACCTGTGGCTTCCTGGAAAAGGGAAAACATCAATTCACAAATGTGAAACTCTACAGCATGCTGTTGAGAACTGTCATGAGCCATTTGGAGAACATTTAACACATATCTCACTATCTCATTGCAATCAGATGAGTTAAATAAACTCTGGGCCTGCACTGGTTGTCCACATGATGTTCACGTGTAACAGAGTTTTTTTATTTTTTGGGTTTGAAATGACTCGTGGTAAATCATAAGGATAACATTGCAGCCATTGCAACCCGTCTTCGGCTGCTGGCTGAGGCCATCTACTGGACCAATTCTAATACTATTTGTACCTGCTAGTCATTTCCACCCCAAAATATGTGAAAATAGAATAGGGCCCAGGTTTCAAATTCTGAACCCTTTAAATAGCATCATGTTCATACCAGGTAAAACTCTAGGATATAATTATGAAGTCGATAAGTCTCAAGTATATCTACTTGAAAATTAGAAGCATATGAAAAACATGTATAAAAAAAGGTTAGCTGGTTGTTGAGGGTTCCAGGGTTCTTTTTTCCAAAACACTGACTCGTAAACTTAAAGTGTTCTAAACAGAAACATTACTTTAGTACTTGTACTGTATACTTGACAGCGCTTTTGACAGACACAGTTTTTTGGTAGAAGATTAACAGTCAGTCTCTATTGTATCCTATTGTATTAATTACCTACATAGCAAGTGTATACTGTGCATATTTATATACTCTAAATCCATCCACTCGCCTTGTTGGTTAGTGTGAAAGTCTGCAGAGCAAAGTTTAAATGAAAAGGCACTGTGGTCTCTGGTCTGTGTGGTGTTTAAGGCAGACTGTTTTCATGAAGTTACTTACTGTGCTTAAGTTCAGTTTTGGCACAATCTGGCACACTGGTAGATGTTTACAAGTTGCATGAAGAAAACGAAAAGAGAAAGTTAATGCATTTGAAGTTTTGACCCAGTGATGCAGACCACAGCTGACAATAATTGAATCTGAACAAACTGTCAGGTCCCCTTTGTCCTCTGTCTCCCCATTTGTTTAGTCAAACTTAAACATTCCCCTCGAAGTTAATATGATTGATGCACATTACAGAGGTCCTCACCCAAACCCAAAGTGACCCAGGAAATGTGTTTCAAAATTCGAATGGATCTGATAAAAAGTATTTTGAAAAGTAATTAGATAAGTTTTTGCCTGATATATTTCAGACCTGACCCAGTGCATGTCTGAGAGGAGAGAGACTCTGGGCTCTGGTCTATTTTATGGACCCAACAGATTCAGGCTGGGGGATGTTACTAGTTTGTGTACAATGTGCCTGAAGGAGGCTTAGACAGAAGTGGTGCCAGTAAGTCTGGCCTCTTTATATTCATCTTCTTTAAGCTTATTTCTCACCTCAGTGAAGTTTTACAAGTAAAAAATATTGGTTATTGAT